>NC_051212.1:26828776-26861276 GCF_015220715.1 Pygocentrus nattereri
GTTGAAAATAGCTTTGGGACCAGCATGTAAGCCATTCAAGCATTTTGTGTCCATTTTCTCCACATTAATCACCTACCTGTGACTTCCCTGGGTGAAAAAACATGCCCAGTGTTCTCTTCCCACATGTGCGCCTGGCATGAAGGAGGTAATTTACAGTGTTTCGGTTCAGTGCTTTGCGTTGTGTATACCTTTTGGTAGAGCCTACAGATGTTCGACAGTGGACTGCATTGTTTACACATTTGGACTGCAGTTCAAGCTGACTGGTTTCTAAAACATGGATAGACTGGGATTCACTGGAAAGGTGTGGCAGTGATGTAATGACTAATTGCATGTGCAGTCTATATATACTTACTCTATTTGACTCAGTAATGTAACTAAATTTATTATTATTGAGTGCCTCAGGAATCTTTCTTTTCTTTTTTTCAAGTCCATTGTACATATGATGAAGTCAGTGGTTGCAAACAGGACAAACATCTGTGTAGAACAGTTGAGCGGTAACGTTGTAAAGAGTCACTTTAAAGGAGGGGAGTGACAACAAAGACAAGTTTATGGCTCTATATGAGTTTTGGAAGCCTCAGGAAGAGGAGAGGGGTGAGAAAAGGATTCCTCTTCAGTTCTGGCATGCAGCTGTGAAGCCTCGTCCTGCACACACCAATACGCTCCATGGCAGGGGGTTACCATAGCGACCTGCTGACTCTGCTTTTGATTGTTGTTGCAAGGAAAGCATGGCTTTGTGTGTGTGTGCGTGTGAGCGAGATGGAGAGCGCAGTGATGTTTGTGTTTTCTGAATGGATGTTCTTGAATGGCATTCCCCAGTGGACTAAGTTGTTTGGTGTCAATTTCCACACTGAATATGTATTAACACATGCAGGGGGAACTACCATGCAGTAGTGCGCTGGGGACCTATTATCATATTACAATCAAGGAGAGGAGAAATATGTTAAATGCAATCCATGTTTTTATTTGCCCCGGAGTTCAGGTTCATTAATCACTGTAATAGACTACCATACTTGTTCATTACATGCAGCTGTGTAATTCCCACTGAGTGCATGGCCTGCACAGTGTATTGCTTGTTAATAGCATGTTGTTTTATTTCAACATTGGCCTTTGTGATGAAATGAAAAATCTGTTTTACACTATTGTCCCCCTACCCCAAAAAGGGGTAAACATGTTTGGTGTGTGAAGGAACTACAAGAAGCCTTGAGGTTAGTATAACAGAAGTTAAAGCTGAACCATCTGGGGGGAAATATCTAATTGAGATTTTTCTGAAACAGTACTGCGCTGCAATTTAAATTCCGATTATTTTCCATAAATTAAGGGTCCAGGCTTGGCTCAAGCACTGAGCGTAGTATGGCAGATGCCCTGTTGATTGTTATCATGTCATGTGGGTGTTGTTTAATTATCTACAGACGATTCACAAGCTCTGTGTGACTAGGTAAAAAAAATCCCCACTTTAAACTAGTAAATTGTAATTAAAATTGCAGCTCTTGTTGCAGATTAAATTGCGATTTCTGTGTAAAAGTGAAATATTTCAGGCATCATAGAAGTCACCTCAAAAGATTTTGAGTGACCTGACTTAATCATTATTTGTTTTTATATTAATATTGCTAATTGTGTGAGCTGCATTTTAATTTTTAATTTATTAAGTTTTAGGTGGGGAAACTGAACCCACTAACACAGAGCTTGTGAACCACCTGTAGATGAGTTGTACCAATCCAAAGCTACCAAAACACCCCTGTGTACAACACAACTGCAACTAACTGTGATTGGACTTTTTGCTCAAGCCTGCTTGGCTGAAGTAACAGGCCTGGACTTTATGAATTTATGGAATTTATGAAAAAGAGTTTCAATGTAAATCACACCTTCCAACTTTTTAATTACATTAGCCTTGTAGCTACAGCACAGGATTAAAGCAAACCAAAGAACGAAACGTATTGGCTGAACTGCTATTTTTAAGGTAAGAAAGAATGCAAATATTTCGTATTGTATTATCTCAGATGTTTCACATGTGTTTCTGTGGCAAGAGAAAGGACATAACATCCTGTAATTCCAGTCAAAATAAGGCAGGCCAGTCTTTAGCTCTGCTGCATTATGACTCTCCATTGTATTTTAATATTTCAAGAGGAGTATTGCAGTCGCCACATGCAGCAACATAATCACAGTACAACATTTTGTCCATATCGTGCAACCCTACTGTGTGCACTCTAGATGGAGTGCAAGGCTGTGGCTTCAGCCTTTTACCTGCATCTATAATTATGCTGATGCTCCTGCTGTGACCTAAAATGCATCCTTTAATGTGATGTGAAGTTTTTCTGTCTGTTCTCTATAAACATCTTTTCCTGTTTTCTTCTGTCCTTCTTTTTTCTGTATCAAACATCTTCCCACACATAGGTGTGACATAAGCCAGTCGCCAGGGCTTCTGTTGCTTTTTCCTGCAGAAGCGCTGTGAGTGGAGCAGATGAGAATTCCAGTGTGTATTCCTTAGTCTTCCCGGACCTGCCCAGAATGTCTTCATCTTACTCATTTCCCCCTTTTCCATGCTCCTCATCTCCTTTTTCCATATCCTTTCTTCAAATGCTTCAAGCCAGTACATTCACACCCCCCGTGCACTGAAAAAAATCCCCCTTTTTATTTCAGTGGAAGGTTTTGGTCAGCATACATGGGTCTTCTTTCTGTGGGCCATGATTTAAACAGGGAATGTGTTTTCACTCAACATCTTGTTAGGCTGTAGTGATTTGGATTAAAAACAGTCCGTCAATGAATGAAAGAATGGAGGCTATAAAAGAAGAGGAAGAGAGAATACAGGAAGAAATGAGGGAAAAGACAGGCAGACGAATCTTTTTTCACAGGGAGCATGCTGTTTAATGGACAGTGAGCAGATGCAGCATGTGTTAATCATTGGCTGTCATGTGACAGACACACACACATTCACACACAGGCTCTGGAAAGACAGATAAAGCGAAAAGACATTACCTTGACTGATACAGCAGTAGGCCCTATGCATTTAAAGAGTAATTCCTGATTTTATAAACATTCTTAAAGTTCCAAAATGTACTGTTCACTTCCAAGACAAGTCCATACAGTACTGTGGAGATGTCATGCCATGTTTTATTTATTTAATTTCCAGGCAAAAATGTTTTTTTGGTCTATTTCCTTTTCTCACTAAGGCCGTCTTGACAGAACCATGACACTGAGTGTCTTCTCACAGTGGAAGGAAGGACCGAAACACCTGTGGATTTTTCTGCTGTCTCTCAAGGATGAAATCATGACGCTTTTCGTGCTCTTCCAGGTCTTGCGTGGTTGTTAGGACTTGTAGGACCATGTTTTCAATATCTTTTAAGAATTCTTTTTTTTAACTCCACCTTTGCAAACTCCTTATTCAAAATGATTGTCTCACATTCAATCTGATCAGAAGTATCTCCTTAAAAATGAATAACTTGTACTTAATGGCCAATTTTACTGGAAGTTCCTGGCCTCTGTCTTTTGCACCTTTGTATATTGACATTAAGCTGCAAAAGAGGCTCGTTTGTCACCAAAACCATATTCGCATTCGCCCGTTCAGCCTACATTAGTTTGGTCCTGCCCATTTATGTTGACGTTATAAGGAGTGTTTCAGACTGTTCCGAGACAGCAGACAGATCTGTACAGGGCACCCAATGAGAACAGAACAGAATGTGTATAATGCTCAGTGATAAAGAGAGGTGGGAAAATAGCCGTGTGAAAGAAAATGATGACTGCTTTTGGTTTATAAAAGCACACAACCTTTACATGTGGATCTCCGAGGGAGAAAAAGTAATATATGGTATTATAAATTATTATATAATGTATTAGCAATGTATGGGAAATGGCACCATCTTTGTTGTCAAATCCTTTTAACTGGATGTAGAATAATAAGCACAGTAACAACTATTCAAACATGACATACAAGCTGCATATCAGTTGTTGGTCATATGCATATAAATAGTTTGTCTATATGGTTTCAGTTTGTCACTTTTTATGGTTAAATAACAAATTATTATTGCACATTGTTTGCAATACTGTTTTTGAGATGGTGCCCTACAGTAACAATGCAGCAAATAGAGAGGGTCTAAGTAGAGTCAAAATGTTGTTAAAGGTAATTCTCACCAGTTTCACTATGTTTTGTATCTGTATGAGTCACAAAACACTGAGAAATACTGGACAAAGAGAAAATGCACAAATTTCAAGACATTTCTCACACACCCAAAAATATCCACACTCTGAGACTCTGGGCTGCATGCCTTTGGCCACCTCTCTGTTAATGATTTTTTTGACCAGGGAAATCATTACAGGCATTGATAAAGGAGCATTTGTTTTAGAGCAGCATTTTTGGGAAACTCTTTCTCTCTAGTGCTCCTCAGCATTGGCCTCTACTGAACACTAAATTATTACTCAGAACGCGGGTGTCGAAACTTGTCTAATTCTTTGAAAACATGTTTTGACACGTTCTGTTTTAAATGTGTTTGTTAAACACTAAATCCTCTCAGACTGGTGTCAGTGTGATTACGGAAAGCTACATTTCTCCTTTCAAGGGAAAATAATCTCACTCGGCAGGACCGATTCCGGTGTCTCCATGTGTGTCTTCAGAAAGGGCACGCTAATCAAAACTCTCACTGCATTTGACTTTGAAATTACACTGGTCAGCAATACTTCTGTCTTTCAGACACTGTAATTCCACTGCTTAGGTGTTTGATTTCCTCAGAACTCCAAACCAAGGCTTTCTCTTTAGCATAGAGAATTGTTTTCCTTCCCTTAGTTTACTGACTTGGCATGGACTGTAAAAGCCAATCAGGTGACTGGGCAGCTGGGCAGTGCCTTCTTGTGTCCAGCTGTAGCACAATAGCCGGCAACGGGCCAGGTTGGCGGTGAAGGGCACGCCCTGTTATTTATAGAGTGTTAGAGGGGCTGACCTCATCCAGTCGGATTGGAGCACGTGGGCTTAGGCTGGTAGACAGGGAGCTCATTCTTCTCCATCACTCATGATGGTCTACAGACTGTCTAGTGCTTCTAGAGTGCACATCAGGCTTACTTACTTCATTTCAGTGTTAGCTGCATAAGAGAGGTCAGCTGACTCTGGATCTGTAAGCTCAGTGGTCACTCGTTCTTGGTGAAATCTAAATAACATGACTGATAGTATGGCAAAGTTCTTCAGTTCTGGTTCTGGTGGGCCACATCCAGCACTGTTTGGTGCTTTCCCTGTGCAACCACATCTACTAAACCTGCTTAATTGTGCTGAATACTAGCCCTTCAGGACTGGAATCTGTTGATCTTCCAAATCATACTACTTACTTGTAGTAAGGTGCCTGAAATCTGTTTGATCTTCCAGATTATCCAAATTGCATTAAATGTCTTTTTCTGTCATATATATATATATATATATATATATATATAATGTATATGTATGTATGTAGCCTAATAAAATAGGACACACAGACAACATAATTCAAAACACACCATCTTGATAACACAGCAAGAGTCAGAGATCAGTTTAGAGATGGATATAAACTCCTCCATTCTGGTCTCTGTAACTCTGAGTCAGTAATTCATAGAGTTCAAATCAAGAGTGTCACATTTTAAGATGAGACCAAGATCATGACTGTAGCCCAAAGTATATGCGAGCAATGCTCCATTTTCTTTGGGTGTGCTCTTTCAGGCGAAAATGCAGCAACAGATTACTGTTGCCATTGTCTGTTCATGTTGCTAAAGTTAAAGTTGCTAAAGAGAATTTATTCCAATACACTCTTAAAATACACGTGCCTTAAAGGGTTCTTTGGTGCCGTAGAAGATCTATATTGGTTTCCTTTCAGTGGATGGTTCTTCAAAGAACTATTTTTGTAAATGAGATGTATCTGTGAGTGTAAAGAACCTTTTTAAAGTTTAATCACGCTCTTGTATTTTTTTTTTCTGTGCTCCGATTATGTTATTAAAAGAAAAGTGAGGACAGTTCAGTTTTCTTTGATATTAGCGATTTTAATTAATACAGAACTTTGCATTATGTGAAGGATTCACACACTCATAAATCTCTTTTCAGACATGGTTGTTTAGTGAGCCAAATTATATAAACCAGTGGCTGCAATGACAATAACACAAATAAAGCAGAAAAGTGGTAAATGATGAAAAAATAAGTTTTTTTAGGCATCATTTTGCCTTATAACACCCTGCATTCTCCTCCACCATAAATAATTTAAACAAAGCCAAGTTTCAGCCAAAATCTTACCTCTAAGCTATCATAAAACAATGTCTTGAACATCAGGGAGCATTTGTAATTATTTCATGTAATGACTTTCTCTGGCTTCTTTTAAAGGGATTAAATGCTTCCATACATCTGGTTCCTATCTCCACCATCATGAACAGTTCTCACTGTGTAAGTTTCAATTCTGACTGTACGATTTATCATCAAACCACTGAGAGTGGCATTATTTATATCTTAACAGTTTAATGTTGAAAAATTGGTGGAATTCCCCTTTGAAAACCCCTCACTATTTACTTAAACTTAACCCTTCAGATTTGGCTCAGAAATTGATAAAGGGCCTGATGTTGTCATTAAAGCAAGTACAGCAGGTTTGCCGTCTGTTGGCTGTGTTCATTTCTTTTATCATTGGTGTTAGTGTTTAAATGATTTGGTCATCAAGGCCTCTTCAGCAATCAGTAACATGCTGGAACAGGCTGCTCTTTGATCCCAAACACAGTATCTGAAAAACCCTGAGAGCAGTCTGGTGTACTTCTCTGGTTTGATGTGATGCAGGTCCTGTTCAGGCCTGGTGTATGCTTGTCTTATTTGGTGCTCTGGATCAACACTGTCCCTGTTGTAGACATTGGGACTGTTCACCCTCAGCCCATCTCATTCTGATACACGCACACAACACTGCCAGAGCCTGAGAGCGTACATGCACTTTTTCGCTACAGTGACAGAGCTGCTGAGAATGGCCTCTCAAAGCCACTTATTGTATTAAGACTATTCCCGCCATGGGACTTATAATTTTCCAGCCTTATTCGGGTAATTTGAGCCTCCTCTCACCTCCTGGGGTTGAAACGGTGAGTGTATTTTATCTGGCCAAGGAGGGGCAGGAAAGGAGGTGCAGTGATGCCATTTGTTTCCTCTCCTCACCCACGGCCTCTCCTTCATTCCACCCATCGTTTGTTTTCACAAATGCAAAAAACGTTAATTAAAAGCTAGCAAACTAGCGCTCTCCCACTAGCTGCAAGCTACCTCCTCAACAGCGTTGTCTGCCAGGCCTCGTTTGAAGAATGTGGTGCGGAAATTGTTTTATTTTCATGGCTTGTAATGAGCGGTGGTTCCTGAGGGAGATGGCTGAAAAAAGTGAAGGAGAAGAAGGGAGGAAAAAAAGATGGAGGACCATTCCAAACTCCACAAAGACCTTCTTTGTAAAAACCTTCCCTCATGGTCACTGGGGAGCGTGGAACAAGCTTGCTGGTGCCAGTGCCTAAGCCAAATACATTCTCACACACACACACGCGCGCACACACACAAATACACGGAAAGAGGCCCGATGGAACATAGGTGTGGCGTGTGCAGAGCACACAACGCCACAGTTATTTTTATCTCCAAACCTCCAAGGAGAACATGACCTCAGGGGAGAAGGAAAGAAAGAGAGAATGAAAGGGAGCAGTGGGTGGACACTGAGGGGAGAGAAAGACAGAAAGGGAGGGAGAGATGAAGGCCAAGGGTGGAGGTGTAGTGGCTTTCTGAAGTCCATGTGGCGTGCACCAGTAGAAGCTTATAACTCCTCAGAGAGTAGTGCTGAATGGGGGATCCCACTGCCATTTCTTTCTCTGCATTCTCTAAATAAAGAGATGACAGTCTGGAGCTAACAAGGATGGAGTGCCATTACATCATGGCTTGGGGTCGGCCATTAGACGGGACCACTGAAAAACAAGATATGTTTTGATGGAAGGCATCACAGGTATTGTAGAGAAGCTTCCGTTCTTTCTCTAGTCTCCGTTTTTTGTCTCTCTGTGCTTTGTTTTGGGAGTTTTGAGCACTTGGGCACCAAATGAAGTAAGTCTGAAAGGGTGCGACTGAATTAAAAAGGGGGGGCACTTGGCAGCTTCATTCAGAAGTCTGTGCACATTAAATTGCTGGCTGCCTGAATTACCATTACAAATCCCACTATAAAGTCTACCTGGGTTTACTCTTGGCCCTGGAATAGTTTTGTGCCTTGTTCTGGTGAAGCATGTACAGCTATTACATGGAGGCTTGGAAAGAAGCTGGTTTTAACTTAATTTCTATTTATAGCAGAGTAAATGTTCAAGTGCTGGTAGCAGTATTGGAGCTGTATTAGGCTTAGGAGGAAGTGTTGTAATGTAATTTGACTGGCTTAGTTGTACAGGATAACATTTCTATATAACTTCCCCGAATTCCCACAGACAGCATGAATTGAGATGTCATAGAACAAATCTGTGTTATCAGGCAGCACACGTAATAACAACTCAGAACATGGTCATGTCTGTTTGGAAGTTTTGTTATTATCGTTACTCTTTACACGCAAAATGGTTCTTCAAGGTTTCTTTAGCAAAGGCAGGAGCTCTGTATAGGGCCAGGGGGATCTAAAGAACAATTTGGATGCAAAAATAGTTCTTTGCACAATTAAGTGCTACTTCCGAATGACAGAAAATGAGTTGTATGTGTTTTAAAGAACTATTTTAAAAATGGTTCTGTGTAGCATCAAAAGGGTTTCATTATTGTTGCGAGTCAGAAAACCCTTTTCAGAGTTTTTGCTAAGTAAGGTTAGTTGAGACCAGTTGCACTTAGGCATGCTTCTGGGCTTTAAATTGCTGCTAGTTCCACCTGGAGAAATGTAACATTTATTTTTAGAGATTTAAAAGTGCAGTAAAATGAATAAATTGCAGGTACTAATCTCTAATGCTGATATTTTTTAAAAGCAAATATCTACCATTATAATTCTGATGTCATTGTGCTTCCCTAATTACTAGAACAGAGTCAGCTTTAAAGTCATGCGTCAGCCAATTACAGGTAAGGTCATTCTTTATGAATTTGCACCTTCAAACTGGATTAAAATCACAAATCTCATCTGTAATGACTTCCAGTTCCTCCCCAGGTAAAACAGATCTAGCTTGAGTAAGTCTTGAAATGGACGTTTGGTTAACCAAAAGTGGATGTGAGGAAGAAGCCAGGATTTCAGAGTCATATTTGAGTATTTACTGTGGCGTCTGTCTGGGTTTTCTTCAGACGAGTGCTGTCAAACATCTGTATACACCAAATGCAAAGTAATCCATGTTATCCCAGGAAAATTGCCTTGTGAGGAAAAGGAGTGAGACAAAGGAGAGTGTTATTGGGAGCATAAAATTGTTTCCATCACATGGATTCCTGTCATAGTTATCAGAGAGAGAGAAAGAGAGAGAGAGAGACACCGACCCACAGGCAGGAGCTAGTTATTTTTCTCTGAGGCCTTGAGGAGAAAAATGGACCAACTTGGAGGAACACTCCAGTGTCTTTCAGCCTAATCTGTCTGCTATATCTGTAACATAGTCACTTACCACAGACAGCAATTTTGGCTTAGAAATGAAAAAACTGAAAACTTGTTGAGTTCAAATACAGTCATAACAGAAGCCAAATGGCAGATGCTTTAACATCTCAATACAAGGACACTATTGTCTACAGTAACTGACCAATTGCTTCATGTGTCACAAATAGAAATTAAGTTGAAAAATGTTGACATATTCCTTCAACACAAATGTGATTAGTTCTAGTTGCTTCAATATGATACATTGCTGAGTGGGAGAGATAAAGCCTGCAAAAGTGAACTGGAGGAAAGAACATAAACGTCTGTTCTGTAAAACCCTGACTAATCTATGCTCCTGCAACACAGATTAGTTCAGATTGGTCCAGAAGCAAAGCGTCCTTTGGCTCTATTGTGCTCCAGATTTCAAACCCGTATTCCAAATCCCCCTTTGTCTCTGATGTGTTCTTATTTAAAGTCAGTGAGGTTAATGTCCTTTTTTATTTATTTATTTTTTTAATGGATGAGCGTTTCAGAAAGTATGCAAGTGGGTCCGCATACAAAATAAGGCATGTGGAACAAGGTCATGAAGCACATTATAAAAGTAACTGTTGTGCGTCAGGGTTTACCTAAGAGCATACACAGAAACGGAGCGCTCCCCCACCTGGCTTTGTACTCTGTGAGCATGAATATGCACACAGTCTCTGCAGGGACCCTTTCTCTTTCATCTTTGACGATTCCTCACCAAAACCACTGAGAAGTATTCCTGCAATGTTCAGAGCTGCTCTCCCACACAACCACAGCCTCAACAACACTTCTGTGTTTATTTACACTACTGCAGAGAGGCTCGCAATTACCATGGGAGGAGAGAGGGTGTGTGTGTGTGTGTGTGTGTGCGTGCGCATGTGTGCCCATCTGTCTGTGCATGTTATTGTAGCTAGAAGGGCTACTTTTGGGGCCTGTCTCACAAAACAGAGTTTCTTGCAGGTAGCCAGTTGTAACCCTGGATCATGATGATGGATGGCGTTTTACTGACCAGCAACATGGAAACTATAATCCAGGTTATGTTCAGGATTACGAATTCTATAGAACTTTTGGAGCAAGCAGTCTGGCTGTCAGACCAATCAGACTGTTGGACCAAATAGAGGTTCTGATAGAGACTGCCTTTTGATGCAGGTAGACCCCTCCAGTTCTTTTCCAGTCATTTCGACATTTATAGCACCTAGGAGCACCACAATATTCATATTAATATTCAGGTTTTTTTTCCCACATTATTTTATTTTATTTATTACAGGGGTCATATGGCCATTTGTAAGATGATACACATTGTGAATTAAATGCAGTTAAGAGTTTCTGCTGTAAAATGAGTGATAATGGGAATGGCGGCTTTAGGTTTGTTTTTAACGCAATCTGCAATATCCCAAGTGAAAACCGTGAATGTAAAACGCTGCTCTCAGAACTGGAAAAACAGCCTACCTTGGATGATTAGCCAAGCTGTCTGCAGTCGCAAGCAAAAAGGACAAGCTTGAGCTTGAACAAGTGAAATCATCCTCACACCCTCCTGTTAGTTAATTAATTAATTAATTAAGCAATCATTACTCCATATTAATTAAGAACCATTGACCAATTGTGCTTGCACACAGAAGAATTTGATCTGCACATTTAACCCATCCATGCAGTGAAACACTCACATGCATTAGTGAACGCACACACAAGGGGCAGTGAGCACACTTGCTGAGAGCAGTGGGCAGTCCTATCCATGATACCTGGGGAGCAGTTGGGGGTTAGGTGCCTTGCTCAAGGTCACATCAGTCATATCCTATCAGCTCGGGGGATCAAACCACCAACCATCCCGTCACAAGACTGGTACCCTAATCTCCAATTTATGACTGTTTGAGAGCACCTCGCTTTCCCATTTGAGTACAATAATGACGGGCAAAGAGTGTTAGATCAAACAGTGACTGTGTGTCTAATGAGGTGCCTAAAATGCTACTTCGTTTGTGAAAACAAATGTCAGCCACCAGAGTGAGGAGAAAAAAACGACACTGATATTAGCTTCTTTATTCATCTCATCTGTGCTACCTAAAATAGAGCAGGTTTTGTGTGGTGTAAACTGTTTTGTAAAAATTGCATGTGATTTCACCCCCAGTGACATCAGTCACATGAAAGATATTGTTTTCAGTGGAGGAAACCAATGTTACTACATAGATATTAAGAATATGAAGCAGTTACTCCAGTAAGTACTAACACAGAGGCTGTGGCGACAGTAATGCCTTATATTATCAGAAATGCTTTACTTTCTTCATAGTCACAAAGTATAATTTATTTTTCCTTTGAAAAATAAACAGTTCAACTCTTCCACATGTTTTATGTGATAAGCATCATGCTTTCCTGTGCACACACACATGGTTTAATCTTAGCTTTTCTATCTAAAGCCCTGTCCCAAATGACACCCTAAGTCCTGCAGTTCTCCTCCAAGACTATGTAGGTAATTTTATCATTGTGCGCATATAAAGGGCAAAATCCTTCATGGGCTCTGGGCTTAAAAGTGTGCATTGTCTGTGTGCAGACTATGCTATGTGCAGGCCTTTTTATACTGATTTTTCTTAAATGGGCTAATTTGCTTATGGCACAATTCAAAGTCCAAGTTTTATGCCGCACAATGATGTGTTAAATGAATAAACAACTGCATTTTAGCTCAACAGGGCGGTTTGGGACAGGGTACAGAGCTGGGTTGACAGAGAAATTCTTAACTGAGCATGGACAGTGACGTAAAAAGACAGTTACGTCCACTGATTCTTCACTTCAAACTCTACTGGAGTTTCTTTGTTTTGTTTGCTTATTCCTCGGCATTGTTTGCATGACTGAAAAACTCAAAAGTGGCACTGAAAAGAAGTACAGTACTGTGCAAAAGTCAGAGACCACCTATTATTTATTTAATTTCTTAGTAGAACAGAATGCTATTCATTTCATCGGCACAAAGAGAAATAGAAACCGCCTCATTAACTAATTATAATTTCAGTATTTAAGTAATCCACATTTTCCACAGATGTTCCAAGTTGCATGCGTTTGGGAGACTTGCTTTTAGTTTTTCAAAGGAATCTGCAGAGATTTTTATGCTACACCTCCTAAGTTCAGTCTTAGAAGCTTTAGATTCTGTGGTGGTCAGTTCATTGTTCTGAGAACACCAGCAGCTTCTTTGTTTAATTTACAAATTTTCATTTTTTCAGTAAGGGCTTCTCAGCAGCTACACATCGTTTCAGGCTCATAGTTGTCTTCTCTCAGTGGAAGGATGGACAGAAATATGTGTGGATTTTTCAGATCTGAAGCAAGAGTGGAGCTTGATTTTCTTAAAGATTGAAACTTTAGAAGTATGTCCAAAAATGTCTCCTCAAGAATGAATAACTTATTGACTGTTTTGACTGGAAATAGAAAAAGTCTCTGCCTTTTGCACAGTGCTGTATGTGTATAGTGAGTTTGTTTGTGGTACTCTGAATAGCCTATAATGAAGTGCAGTCTTTTATAAGGTATACATTTTTTAACTAAGCGCAGATTACTAAACGCAGATGATTAAAAGGAATATTTGAATCACAAAAAAAAAGTCTTGTGGCACGTAAAGGAGAACAGGTAAATGAATGAATATGTCTAATTCATTATTTATTGAAATTATCATGAAATTCGATAATAGAAATTATTGGCCCAAGGTGGTTGTTAAGCACCATCGTAAAAAGTTAACTGTGTTTCCATTTGTTAGGTTTGTGTGTGTGTGTGTGTGTGTGTGTGTGTGTGTGTGTGTGTGTGTGTGTTTGTGTACATTACTGTAGCAATAAAGGGCACTCTTGGAATCTGTGTGTCTGTGTTTGTGTTATTGTAGCAACATTGGCCACTTTTCCAACGTGTGTGTGTTTACATGCCTCCACCTCTCCACCGCTGGCCGTTCCTGTTTTACAGAACAAAAGAATAATGGACCAAGGGATGAAGTTAGAGAGCTGCAGACATGTGGTAGTGATCACAGAGAGATGCTGACAGACATGCACACACCAGCAAACCTGTCCACTTGTGACAGGCTTCAGTTTGGCCACTTCTCTTCATGTTCAGACTGTGTGTGCAAATCCTCACAGTCTACTCTGTGTAACTCGCCTGGTTCAGTCAGATTGACCAATTAGCAACGTGCTTCCTTTTCTGTTCACTAACCTTGTGAGTTGTGGCACAGCTCCAGCTGATACCAGCAGGGTGAGCTATTGATTTAGTGTGCAGCCTGGTATTCGCTAGGTGTTTGATGAGAGAAGTTGGTGTTCAGTAGCAGATAAGACTGTGGAGGAGGGCCTGTAAAAGAGAGCGATGCGTTCTTCTGTGTTCTTTAGTTCACTGTGGGACTGGATTCACTGAGACTGCACTGGTTTGCAGTAGTATTCAGGGACTGTCCAGAAATGACTAAACAAGGCATGCAGTCTTTTCTACCATGGTGGAAGTAAAAACTTTTAAAATAGTATTGACACACAGAAACCTGGGTTTAGATTATTATTTTATTATGAATATTTGAAAGACATATCAAGCTGATTGACTGGCAAAATACATTTCTTTCTTAATGTGGAATGCAAATTTTTCAAAATCTGCATAATTCAGTTTCTGAAATGTAAATAAAGTCATTCAGAGTGGTTTGATACGAAATATTTCACTGTAGAGAAACATTCTGACTCAGATTTCTATTCAGTGTTTTTGATGGGAACCAGGGGTTGTGATGACCATGTGTGAACCTACACATATCTCAAGTTTTTACATTATTAATGGTAAAATAGTGGTGAATCCGAAAAAATAACTTAATAGTTATTAAAAAATAACTATTTTGCCTTTAAAAAAAAAGTACATTTTAGGCCAAAATCTTAAGTCTCAAAACTATTGTACAACAATGTCTCAGGAATCAGGTAAAATATTCATAACAATTTTATGAAAAAAACTTTCTGCAAGGTAGTTTTCAGAAGCATTAAGCTCTTTCGACGTCTGGTTCCCATCACCACCTCTGTGAACAGTTCTGACTCAGTACATTTCTCAAGAACGCACCATTTCACGTCAGACCACTCTGAATGACACTGTTTAGTCATGTGAATATGCAGAAAGTCCCCTTTAATCCATGGGCTTGTGCTGTGTCTTTCTAATGACACCAAAGATTTCAGGAGTTCTTTGGAATAGTCTGATAGTGTAGTACATGATATGCTCTGAATGCTGACAGGAGAACATTCTATCACACAGGGATCAGAGATCAGACACATTACTAATATACCCATAAGTGTCACTAAGCAAGAGAAAAGCATCTGCTAATATGTAAATGTAAAGGCAAAGTTTTTTATGTTCTGTCTGCTTTACAGTGAGATGAACAAATTAGTTATGGAATTTAGGTCAGCACGATGCAGTGTGGAGTCCAAGAGCAAGAATGGCTAGAAAGGCCTTGATTGACTACATTGCCTGATAGATACCTATACAGTGCTATGAAGGCAGGTTATCTGAGAAGTGTGGCAAGGTGGGTCTTTCTTCATGTAGTTCACAGTGAAACTGAATCATTATGATTCCATTATGGAATTCACAATAGCTGTGTACAGGCACAGGTGCGCAGTGTAACGATATTTATCGTTATCGTGATACATTATTTCACAAGAGCACTGGCAGGCTACACATTTCATTATAAAGGGAGCATAAATAGTCTTGTTTAATGAGATTGAGTGCAGTGTCATAGGTGAAGAAAGAAAAAATATTTTGGTGCATATTATGTACCAAGAAAATGTCTTGAGGTACTAGAATATATTTCTGCTATATCGCCCACCCTGGTTCCAGCTATGTTATTACAGCAGTCAGCTTTTTTGATAATATCAGACTTTACATTACAGGATCTAATATGTACTTGTTGGGTTTCTCATCCCTAATTTATACCTGCTAGGTTGCAGAGTCTTCTATCATGGCCTGATTTGTGGTGCAGAGTCCTGTCTGCTGGAATGGGAGATGTTTGTGCTGCTGATGGTGATCCCTGAGCTTGATGGAGTATGATTTATATACAGTGGCAGGGCTAATGTTTATTTGTGTGAGATTTATGTGCCGCTGTTTAGACTGGCTGTATCACATACGTGTGTGTGTGTGTGTGTGTGTGTGTGTGTGTGTGTGTGTGTGTGTGAGAGAGAGAGAGAGAGAACTGTATGTGTATGGTGTGTATAATTGACCTTTGACTCTTCTGTCCTCCTGGAGATTAAGGAAGTAGGGAAATGAACTGCCTGTCTGTGTGTGTGTAGTTGTGTGAGCATGTACTGCATGTTTATTGTGTACAAAATGCTGCCATAATGTCAGAGTAAGGTCAAGTGTTTATGTTTAAAGATAACTGCAGAGCTTAAGACAACGTTCAGCCTTGTTTTACAAAAATGGTTTAGATTAAATACGTTTGAGTGAATTTAACATTTTAACATTCCTTTTTTCTCTTTTCTTTTTCTTTCTTTTTCTTCCTCTGTTTTATTTCTTTATCTCTTACTTTCTTTTTCTTACTTTTTTGTTTGTTTCTTCTTCTTTTTTTCTTTATCTGTCTTTTACTTTCTCTTTTTCTCTCCTTTTTTCTTTGACTTTGTGTTTTTCATTTCTCTCCATCTTTTTTCTCTCCTTTTTTCTATTCTTTCTTCTCTCTGTTTTGCTTTTCTCCTCTTTTCTTTTTCTTTGATTTTGTTTCATTAACTCCTTTCTTTTCCTCACATTGTTGTTGCATTTTCTCTCTTTTCTCACACACTCTCTGTGTCTGTCTCTATCTCTTGCTTGCGCGCTCTCTCTCTCTCTCTCTCTCTCTCTCTCTCTCTCTCTCTCTCTCTCTCTCTCTCTCTCTCTCTCTCTCTCTCTCTCTCTCTCTCTCTCTCTCTCTCTCTCTTTCTCAGATAGAGGAAGGCGGGAAGGCAGCTCAGTGTAAGAAGTTGAAAGTGGGAGACGAGCTGGTCAACATCAATGGTTCTGCGCTCTACGGCTCTCGCCAAGAAGCTCTCATCCTCATCAAAGGCTCCTACAGGGTTCTGAAGCTCATAGTTCGCAGGTATACAGTCTGTTCTCCCTTTCATGCACATGCTAAGCACAGGTCAGGGAGTGTTTCCGGTCAGAGATATTCTGGATCAGTATGACTGAAGAAGGAAAGGCTGCTCAGATATCGATGATCTCAGTGGGATGACCTCTCAGAGCATTTTAAGAGAACTGTGTGTGTGTGTGTGTGTGTGTGTGTGTGTGTAGGGGGGAGTGTGAGAAAGAGAAATGCTGACGCTCAGATATGTGGAAGTAGCCACCCAGTGTGTACTGTTTGCTTTAGCAGGGCTGATATGATCTGACGTCAGTGAAGTTCGGCAGACAGGCATTAGGTCACTCGTGCCCAGTGACGGCTGTCTGACTCACCCAGCACTACTCCTGCTCTCATCTTGGAGAACCAGGCCAAAATGACCTCAGTGGTATCTGTACAGCTACACTGTTTAATGAGTAGAGGATTAGCACTGATTAGGATTAGGGATTTCCAGATACAATCTGACAGATTAGTACCGTTAGCCATTAAAGGCATAGTTTAATATATCAATTATCAACTGTGTTAGAGCCCTGAAGACCAAACACCACCTCTGCAACTTCTTACCTCAGCTTCTGGCAATAAAGGACCTTTCACATCTCTCTTCTTTGACCAGTTGCACATACACTTTATTACCCTCCCATTGCACAAGCAGTCTTAGTGTCTTAACTGTGCAACTATTTTAAACCACTTGTAGTATTTGCAGTGCCAGTGCCAGTTATAAAAAGTGCTAAAAAGTAGAAATTATGGTTGTTAGTATGTCAGACTGTGCACATACTATAAAACATAATTGTAGAATTTTTAAGGAGCCTTACTGGCTGATGGGGTTGGGACAGTTTGACATTTTTACAATATGATTACCAAGTAAAATGAAAACAAATCAGTTTTAAGCAGCTATTAAAAAAGACAAGAAAGTGCTGAAATTGCCACGATCATTTAATTAAACTCATTAAACTCATTTAGTTCTCTGAGATGTCTGTGCGTCGTGTGAGGGGGGTCTTAAGGTGGTGGTTCTCATAACATTAACTTTGGACACATTTTTGACAATGATTTGATGACCTTTAACACAAGCCCACTGTTACCATGTTGACTTTATAAACTAAGTGCGAGAAGCAGGAAAAGGCTTTTATTGAGATGGCAGGCCAGCATATGCAGCTCTGAGTCAAACAGCTAACTGCTGATTTGTGTATGTCAAACATTACATAAGTACTAGCCAACTAGGCTAAAAGGTAGGTAAAAAGTGCACATTACTTTGTTCAGAGCGAGGAAGAGCTGTTGGATGTTTGCAGATTTGTTGCTTGGTTTATTAATGATCAATAATGACATGTTTTGTATTTGTTTGGCAGCCCCCGCATGTGATATTAGTATTTAGCAACGCAGCATGTTTACTACAAACATGGCCTGTAGAGCTAGCCCACCAGCCCTGCTAAGCAGTCCATGTCCCGTGCTTGCCGAAATCCAATCATATGCCGAGTAACTGTGAAACCGTGACACTGTAGCAACCCTACTGGCAGCCTAGCTTATAGGAATTGGAATGCTTTTACTAACTCTTATGTGTGACTGTGTTATCTACAAAAGCACAAATATAAATCAATGCTCAGTAAAGAACTTGGATCGGTATTGGGGCAAAAAAACAGGATTGGGACATCCCTGATTAGAATTGGCTGTGTACAGGGAAAAAGCTGTAAATTCCACCTCTTTGTGACTGCGTGGTTATTTGATTCACTGTCTGACTTGTATTTGGAATCTAACACAACTACCTTGTCCCTAGACAATATTGTCTATCCAGGTTATACCGTCACCTGGAAATTAAGACAAATCCTTAGTCCTGTCTGTAGACAGCTGCTAGGCTGTTATAGTGATTTGTTCTTGTCTACTGGGGCTGGTTCACTTGCTGATCAGCCAGACTGGCTTCCCATGCACTGCAACTAATCTATAGAAGTTTATATATCCTAATTTTTTACTGCCTCACACTGGCTAAAGCTGAAACTACAGTGGATAAGGGCATGGATGGCAGACTCCTGCTCCTGCAACCCTGGTGAGTGTGTGTTTAGTAAGAGGGGAAATCTTCAGTTTCTTATTCAGGTCATTCTTCTGCATCAGTTAGCAGTCAGTCATATTTGTGTCTGGTCATTCTATTGTGTGTGTGTGTGTGTGTGTTTGTGTGTGTGTGTGTGTGTGTGTGTGTGTGTGTGTGTGTGTGTGTGTGTGGGGCACAATGTCCAGACAGGCCTGTACTCGGACAGCTCTGCACACTAGTAATGCTGGCTCTGTTTAAGTATCAAGTTATGGATAAGGGGGTGAGGAGAGTGTTGGGGGCAGAAACGGAAAAATTCCTCCCCTTTTTACATCCGTTTATTTGGCGGCAGTTCAGAAATGCACCACTGAGTCTCAGTGTTATTAGCCTGCCTGTGGTTTCTCTCTCTCACTGGTTTTTGAGGCATCCCAGACCTGTGTGTGTGTGTGTGTGTGTGTGTGTGTGTGTGTGTGTGTGTGTGGGTTCTATTACATGTTAAAGACAAAAACCATAGAAACAAACTTACATTTAAGGAAAACATACTATTTATGACTTATTAGCATTATTATTATTATGTTAAATTTAATGTGTTAAATTATTGACGTCACTGACTCCTTAATGCTGTTAATACATTTTTACTGAATTTGACTATTTGAAGCATCTGTAGTTCCAGCCTGAAGCCCAGCTGCTTGTGTGGTGTTGCTATAAATCTGTGTCTGACGCCTCTTGTTCAAATACAGATTTTAAATGAAAAGTTCTGTTGATGGCTCCCTTGATAAAACTGAAGTCATTTCCTGCTACGTCAGTAACTTTAGCACCAGAGGAAACCTTCAGCAGACTACACTGGACAGTGCTCATGGTAGAACTATGGATAAAGCACCAAACTGAAAAGTTTGCAAAGTGCAAAGCTTCAGATCCCCGCGAGGGCCACTCCACAATGACAATCCATGAGGTGTGTGTGTGAGAGCGAGAGGCTACAATCACAGAGGAGTTGAAACCTTTGATTGGATTTATGATATAGCTACTGTTGCTCTTACAATGAAGAAAACTGGAGACTTCATTAGCCTTATTTCCATTTCATGTTTGTAGTGCATTCACATTGTTTTTCATGTTCAGTTCAAATGAAATAAATTTACTGAAATGTTCAAAGTAATAAATACATTCTGGTGACACTTATTTTGTCCACTGATATAGCTATGACATGCAAAATGCACTGCTTTTTAAATGGTGGGGGGTCTTTCTTTAGGTCCAAAACTGAGCAAATAAGACAAATGATAATCATGACTAACTCTACAAAATAATGTTATTAATTGTGGTCAGATTTTATTTACATATTAAAATAATTTTCATTTTCAATTTCATTTGCCTTTTTTTTACATCTTATGAAAATACCAGCTGCTTTTAACACAATTTGAAAATGTCCTGATAAATTGACCAATAGAAATGGTCCAAAATTATTTAGAATAAAAGAAACTAATATTTCTGCTATTGCTGTGTGTGTGTGTGTGTGTGTGTGTGTGTGTGTGTGTGTGTGTGTGTGTGTGTGTTCTGTGCTCCTCTTTTCACAAGTGTGTGAGTGAACCCACCATCAGAACTTTGAGACACTTAAAGGGGTCTGGATTGCATGTTTTGGTTTGTGCTGTATGGACAGATTATTACAGTATGTTCTATGTGGTTTGTGTGTGTGTGTGTGTGTGTGTGTGTGTGTGTGTGTTCTGCATTGGCAGGAAATAAAAAGCACATTCATTCCTGGCTCTTGG
Organism: Pygocentrus nattereri; assembly: GCF_015220715.1. NCBI lineage: Eukaryota > Metazoa > Chordata > Actinopteri > Characiformes > Serrasalmidae > Pygocentrus > Pygocentrus nattereri. Next base: position 26,849,120 of record NC_051212.1, read on the forward strand.
TGGTATCAGGGCACCTTTGTGTCATTTGTGGCTGATGCTGTAGATGCCAGTTGTTTATTTTATTCCAGTAGATGGTTTCTTGTCGTTACAGTGTGTAGTTTTTGGTAAATGTCAGGATGATGTTCTCCATGACTCCGCCGCGGCTGCCGTTGTCACGGTTGCTGACGCCCTCTTTGCCACCCAAGTCCATGGAGATTATTGCTGGAATGTTTCAGTATACAACCCCTGATTTCCAACGTTAGAGCCGGAGGAGGTATGAAAGACTCCAAAACAGTGGGGCTGCCATTGTCTAACTATTTGTTTCTTCTCTTTCTAGGGAATTTTAACAGGCAAAAAATGATTTGAGCCCATTTTTTAAAGTGCTCACTTATTCTATTTTATTATTATATCTAAATGATGCCAGTACATGAGTGAATTCTTATAAATATTTACTGTTATGTACTCACCAAATGTTGGGAATACCTCCTCTCATTGGGAATATCTCCACTCATTGTCCATTTTATCAGGTCCACTTACCTTGTAGGAGCTCTTTATAGTTCCTGAATTACACACTGCAGTCTGTCTGTTTCTCTGCATACTTTGTTAGTCCCTTTTCACCCTGCTACTTAATGGTCAGAACCTCCACAGGACCACCACAGAGCAGCTACAGTGGTGCTTGAAAGTTTGTGAACCCTTTAAAATTTTCTATATTTCTGCATAAATATGACCTAAAACATCAACAGATTTTCAAGTCCTAAAAGTAGATAAATAGAACCCAGTTAAGCAAATGACAGAAAAATATTACACTTGGTCATTTGTTTATTGAGGAAAATGATCCAATATTACAGATTTGTGAGTGGGAAAAGTATGTGAACCTGTGGGATTAGCAGTTAATTTGAAGATGAAATTAGTTCAGGTGTTTTCAATCAATGGGATGACAAATAGGTGTGAGTGGGCACCCTGTTTTATTTAAAGAACAGGGATCTGTCAAAGTCTGCTCTTCTCAACACGTGTTTATGGAAGTGTATCATGGCCCGAAAACTGCTACCTAAAAAGAACATTGCTGCTCGTCTGCAGTTTGCTGAGGATCACATGGACAAGCCAGAAGGCTATTGGAAGACTGTTTTGTGGACGGATGAGACCAAAATAGAACTTTTTGGTTTAAATGAAAAGCGTTATGTTTGGAGAAAGGAAAACACTGCATTCCTGCATAAGAACCTTATCCCATCTGTGAAACATGGTGGTGGTTGTAGTATCATGGGCTGCATCTGGGCCAGGACGGCTTGCCATCATTGATGGAACAATGAATTCTGAATTATATCAGAGAATTCTAAAGTAAAATATCAGGACACCTGTCCATGAACTGAATCTCAAGAGAAGGTGGGTCATACAGCAAGACAATGACCCTAAGCACACAAGATGTTCTACCAAAGAATAGTTAAAGAAAAATAAAGTTAATGTTCTAGAATGGCCAAGTCAAAATCCTGACCTTAATCCCATCGAAATGTTGTGGAAGGACCTGAAGCAGCAGTTCCTATGAGGAAACCCACCAACATCCCAGAGTTGAAGCTGTTCTGTACGGAAGAATGGGCTAAAATTCCTCCAAGCTGGTGTGCAGGACTGATCAACAGTTACCGGAAACGTTTAGTTGCAATTATTGCTGCACAGGGTGGGGTCACACCAGATACTGAAAGCAAAGGTTCACTTACTTTTGCCACTCACAAATCTGTAATATGGGATCAATTTCCTCAATAAACAAATGACCAAGTATAATATTTTTGTGCCATTTGTTTAACTGGGTTCTCTTTATCTAATTTTAGTTTGAAAATCTTTTGATGTTTTAGGTCATATTTATGCAGAAATATTGAAAATTCTAAAGGGTTCACAAACTTTCAAGCACCACGTTACTATTTGGGTGGTGGATCATTCTCAGTACTGCAGGGATACTGGTGTGGTGGTGGTGGTGTGTTAGTGTGTGTAGTGCTGGCATGAGTAAATCAGACACAGCAGTGCTGTCCACTCACTGCCCACTCTGTTAAGGCACTCCTACCTTGTTGTTCCACCTTGTAGACATAAAGTTGTCGATGGCTCATCTGCTGCTGCACAGTTTGTGTCTAGTCCTTCATCAGTGGTCACAGGATGCTGCCCACAGGACACTGTTGGTTGGATATTTTTGGTTGGTGGACTATTCTCGGTCCAGCAGTGACACTGATGTGTTTAAAAACATCAGCAGCACTGCTGTGTCTGATCCACTTGTACCACTGTCCCAAGTTTTTGGACTCGGGCTTGTACTAGAGAACTAATGTATAAGTTAGTTCTTGTACTTGAAGGAGAGTGCACCATAACAGACACAGCTGACTGGCAAGTATCGTTTGTCTGTGCTCATCTTCTCTTGAGTTGCCTCTTTTTCCTCTTCTGTGCGAACAGGCAGTTATCCTCTGCCCCTACAGGCTACTCGGATGAAGACAGGACTGTGTGTGTGTGTGTGTGTGTGTGTGTGTGTGTGTGTGTGTGTGTGTGTGTGTGTGTGTGTGTGTGAGAGAGAATGGGAAGGTGACACAAGGAGTAAATAGGATGTTTTGTAGTGTTCAGTAGCTGAAGATTGTGTGTACCTCCTTCCTGCTTACATTGTTTAGCAGCAACTGTTTGGGTAAAGATTGTTTTGAACGTTGCTCAATAGACCCAGACTGATGAGGTCATTTCAGACTCTTGATGTTGGTGCTTGAAGTTCTGAATTGATGCATCAAATTACCTTTATGCTCAGAGAGTCTATTACAGTAAGACAGTGAGCTATGAGAAGATGTGTATTACAGTGATTTTTACCATGGTTAAGGTGTGTTTAAAAATAGCTTGAAGTGGCATTGTTTTCTTACAAAGGCATAAAAAAATGCAACAAAATGCAGCAATGGTAAAATAAATACTTTCAGTTATTGCTAATAATAATCACAATAAACAGTTCTTCTGCCAAGAAATAGTTTAACAATAAGCTATGGCTGCTAAGCTACATACAGTAACAGCCATTATTCCATAAACAGCACAAGAGTTTTAAATAACACAGTGCATTAAAGGGGAATTCCACCAGTTAATACATAATTTAATTATTGATATGTACTAACCAAATTCATTCTGAGTGGTTTATCTTACCTCAAAACTATCATAAGTCAAAGGTCTCAGGCATCAGGCAGCTTATTCATAAGCATTTCATGTATTAATTTTCTGTACGGGAGGTTTTAAAGGAGCATTTCATGTCAAACCACTCTGTTTTTTACCAATTAAATTATGCAGGAATTAAGAAAATTGGTGGAATTCTTCTTTAATACAAAACTCAACTGATGCTGATCAGATATGTGTGTCAAGTGTTTTATAACTGCTATGAACGTGACTCTGTCAATCAAATTTTCAATTTGGGATTCTCTGCATCAGATAATCTGCTTGGCAAGATTGTACCATCTTCTGTACTTCGTGTACTTGCCAAGGGGTGCGGTGCTGACCACTGCAGCTTGCCATCCTGACCGCTGCATTCAGTCTTTGGGAAATTCCTAGCCCCTCACGTCACACTTCCTGGTCCTCCCAGCAGCGTTTCCCCGTCCTGCTTCCTGTCGCAGCCGCTAACTGTAGCAGCATTTTTAGGCAGTGCACTCGGAGTCATGGGAGCAGAAGACAAAAATGTTTACATACAGCCCACGACCATTAACAAGGGACTGACCGTTAATCCCTGCCCAGGACAAGACCAGTAGCAGGGAACATTGTTTAGACTATGAGTGTGGAGGAGTGACTATGAAGAGTTGACACACACATGAAGCACAGAGAGAGACGTATATGCTCACAGAGGAAGGGCAGAACACTACAGGAAAGCCACGTGAAGGAGCCAAGGCTTGCTGACTGCCCTGCCATATTCATCTTGCTTTATGTGAGAAGGCTTGACACATTCTTACTCACTGCTGGCAGGGAAAAATAGACTTCCCTTATACTCACTCTCATTACCCTGATCATAATGAAGATCATGACTGGCATCCTCACACAACTCATCGCTCACCACTGCCTTAAATGGAGAGCACTGTTCATATTATTGTACAATACATTCATCTTAGCATAATAACTTTTAATGTACCAAAATGTCACATCACCAAAGTGGTGAATTTATTGTACAGGTGGTTTTGGCCTAATATGTAACTTGTTTAATTCATAGTGCAGAGAATAGTGAATAAAGTGGCTAAGTCTAGGTTGCAGACATTTCAACCCCTTGTTCCTATCACCACCACTGTAAATAATAACCGCTGGTAACTTCTTGTACAATACACCATTTCACATCACTCCACTCTGAATGCCTTTTGTTTACATCTCAGCCTCTGAATTATGGAGAAAGTTTTTTTTTTTTTTTTTTTTTTTTAAATCACTGGAGTTCCCTTTTACTGTGACATTTTACGCCAAGTCACACAATGTAAAGAGCACTTGATGTTTTTAAAAGGTCTAAAGTAAGGCTGCCAAAAGTGTGGCCCAGGGGCCAAAGTTGATCAGTGAGAATATTTGATTTGGCCTGCTAAAGAGTTATCCTAACCCGACATTTGCAGCTACTGAGACTTTCCTTCTTTTCCTTTTAGAATTGTGTACAGAATTGGCAAAATCGGTGCTAAATGTTGTTTCAAGTCTTAATTTCAAGTAGGCTAAAGTTAGCTTCTAATTTGCCAGCTTTTTTTTCATTTTCCTTTCCAACTTAAGTGAAGCAGCAGTTACAATTGGAATCTAACTGCTGTTCCCTTTGAGGTGCAATGGGAAATTGGACTAAGAAGCCAACCGCAGCTTTAGTTTCTAAGGTTGTCTCATACATGCTTCCCATATTCTCGTGTTTCCGACTGTCAGGAATCAGGAAAATATTACTTTGCTCTTCAGTACCAGCTGGTTAGTATCACTGCTTGTTCCGTTCCAGTCTGATCTTTCTGCCTTGAAGGTTCAATTTTGTGTTTATACATGACCCATAGCTGTTATTAGTTTACCACACAGGTTCACTGAATGGTCCAATGTGGACACATAATCAATAATCTGCACATATGAACCGTATGCATCATAAACAAAACGGTCATCCGTCATTATGATGCTGATGAAGTGAACAAAATGGCAGTACAGGTCTTTATTGCAGAAATGATTTGCCCTGGGAGGTCATCAGCTATATGATTAGATTGGGAAGGTGAAGGCCATATGCAGAGCTTTTGCGGTTTCTGCAGCTATTTTGTGCTGGAAGATGTGGATGCACATGCAGGTATTTGCATATGCAGTGAGGACTGTGGTAAAAAATGTGAAACACGAACCAGTTTTATGATACTTGTGTGTGTGTGTGTGTGTGTGTGTGTGTGTGTGTGTGTGTGTGTGTGTGTGTGTGTGTGTGTGTGTGTGTGTGTGTGTGTGTGTGTGTATCATATGCATCTAATCTTGAATACAATCTGTTGAAGGAAATTGAGATTGCTATATACTTTCCAGGCCCAGGTCTACGTGTATCAACTTTGCACATTACATGTAAACTTTAATTGACTTCTGCTTCTATATGATGAATTGTTTTCATTTTGTGATGATTTGCATTTAACCAGTCAGATTCTTTTTTTTGCCAGAAGTGACAAAGAAAGATTCTGTGAGTAGATTAAACACATTATCTTGTTGGAAAAATAGGCTACAGTGAGTGGGTGCTATAAACAAAAGAAAGAAGCTCAATAAAACAAAGCAAATTGAAGAGGCAGCTGTGAGTACTGTGGGATAATGTATTATACTGTACTGTGCACAAGTCAAACACCACCCTTCATTTACTTCATTTCCTATCAAAACTGCTATTAAGTACATGTTATTCTTTTATTGGATATTATATATCCCACTTGCATAAGTAAGGGGAAAGTCAAAGGAAAATAAATGTAAAAAAAAAAAAATCCAAGAGATTTCCAAATGGGGCTCCAAACAATCTGCCAAGTACTGGTAGACCACCAAAACTGTCATCATCAGATAAACAGTACTTAAAGCTTTCATCTTTGAGAGAGAGGAGAAAATCAAGCTTCACTTGCTTCAGATTTAAATGTAAGTACATGATGCCTAAAAATAAATAACTTGTATTTAATGTTTCAGTTTTGACTGAAAGGAAAATAAATGGTGGGTGTACTGCACAGTACTGTATGTTACGTTGAAATTCAAAAAAGCATTTCATGTAGTAGTTGTGGTGATGGGGCTGATGTGTGTGTGTGTGTGTGTGTGTGTGTGTGTGTGTGTGTGTGTGTAAGGGTTCTGATACTTGGCCAAACCTATAAGAATATAACGTCCATGGTTCATGCCCCTGGCTGACATACAAGCACCGAATGGGCAAAGTGTTGACCTCAAAGCAGAATCTGCGGGTGCTCTCAGCAGGGGGACAGAGTGAGTACAGCCATTTGGAGTTCTGACATGAGCTGTTTGGTGAAGGCTTCTCTGAAGCCAAGCTCAATAGCATCCCCCCTCTATGAGTTTATGGGCCACATGGGATGTGTCGGCTCTCTCAGATCTAAAAGAGATGGCAAGAGGAGAGACAGATGAGTGCAAGGGGGGGAAGAGAAGAGACCGACAAGTTCAAGGAGAAAACTGTCAGGAAGTTTCCAGAAAAGCACTTTGAGGGGCTGGCAGGACCCCCTCCTGCTGTGCCAAGAAATGGCAAAAACAAAGGAGCTCCAACTCCTGCCAAAACAATGGACATTCCAGGCATTCTCCAGCCTGCTTCTTCCTCTCTCTCTCTCTCTCTCTCTCTGTGTCTTTCTGTCTGTCTCTCTCGCTGTCTTTCTGTCTCTCTGTCTTTCTGTCCCTCTCTCTCACTGTCCATGTCTTTCTGTCTCTCTCTCTTTCTGTCTCTCTCTCTCACTGTCCATGTCTGTCTGTGTCTCTCTCTCTCTCTCTCTCTCTCTCTCTCTCTCTCTCTCTCTCTCTCTCTCTCTCTCTCTCTCTCTCTGTCCCTGTCTCTCTGTCCCTGTCTGTCTCTCTTTTACTCGCTCTCTCTCATCTGTTTTTCATGTATCGCTGTGCGTGTGATGGGTTTGTGCTGGTTTTATTGATGTGCATATTACACATCTATTGCAGCTGTTTATTCTCTTTATATTATTTGTGTCCATGTGTGTATATTAAGACTTGTATATCTGTTATTTTAATGTCCCATATCGTCGCTCCCCCAAAAAACAACACAAATAGTCTAAATTACTGGAAATAAAATCTCTTTGTGTTAACATGCATTAATAGTTCAGAATATTTGTCTTCTACTGTAACATGACTGTTTTAGGGTGCATGTATTTTTTGGACAGCAACAGTATGGAAATGGACGTGTGTGTGTGTGTGTGTGTGTGTGTGTGTGGTAAGAATTCAGAGTGAAGACACTCAGTCCAGTGTAAAACATGCAGAGTCATCAGTGCAGACGGCCTCTCTGTGTGGGGTCTACGGCTGGCTGCCATTGGGATTCCATTACTGTCTGACCACACAAATCAACATGGCTGCTTTTTATTAGCACTGCCATCAATCGTGGCAGGCTACTTCTCCTCTTTTCTCCTCACTGCTACAGTTCACTGATAGATATTCACACATGCACACAAGATGTGGGCCGCATTGTCATGAAAGGGATTTATAGGATCAGAGATATCAGAGGTCAGTTATATGGATTTCACGGCAGATGGTCAGTGGACTGCAGAGATGAGCTGCAGTATCTGTGTGTATATTGAAGCCATGGTGGCTTTAGATCAGGAAGCACAGGCGAACTGTGAACTACCTGAATATTAATACCTGAATCTGATTTATAAATAGTCCAATAACAAACTTAATAGTACTATGTGAATCTGTGTAATAAATATTGCAAAATAAATAAAAGTGCTATTGCGATCTTAATAGTATTACATAATTGCGTGATTGCAATTGATTGAGCTGAGTGCAGTCATTTAAGCTCATAAATTTTAAAAATTTATTAGCTTTCACAATTTTATGTTTTCATCACAACAAACAATGTGAATTGGGTGTTTTATCCACTGCGCTGAGGGAATTACATATAAATAAATGGAAAATAAATATTAAAGCAGAAATGCATTTACTGAGATGCATTGTTCTGAAGGAAACAACAAAAGTTCTATTTTGTGACTGGTGCAATAACGTCTAAATAATAGTGGTGTATAATGTTTGTTTATTGGAGCTCGAGTTGTGTCTTGTTACATGAGAGTGGCTAAGAATAAGAAAGAAAACAAGCAGCATTTGTCACTTTGCCACTTGTGCTTTAATAGTTGCACACAATTAACATTAAAAGACATATTGCAATCATTTCCATAGCAATTAATTGTCAGTGACAGGCCTAATACTGTTTGCATCTGTTTAATAAATAGTAGAAATAATTTCTGTCTTAATACCATTATCCAAATCTGAATTAAAAGTACTATTGCTGTCAGCATCTGTTTAATGTGTGCTACTGTTGGTCCCTGACTAGGACCATCTGAATTTGCTTAATGAAGTGCAATTTTAATGGCTTTAATTTGGTGCTGTTGTGCTCTTTAGTGTGGCAGACAGGCACCTGGAGCCATGACTCAACACTTCATTTAGTTTGCATGAGGAAGTCCAGACAGAATTGAAGCAGGGAGCGGTTGAGTATCGCTGATAAGCTGTTTGTGTAGAAGTATTCTAAAATGCATTCTTCTCCTACTAGAAGAGAGAGAAAAAGAGCAGACAGAACTCAAAACAACAAACAGGCTATTGTGCTGAGGAGGCCAGTTGTGGACGGCTCTCTTCCTGAGAGACTGGTGTTGGGCCTGTGGCAGTAATGCTCCGAGCACTAGTGATTATATGGAATGCGGGCAGTGTGTTTCGGGAAGTGGGTGACTAGAGAGCAAACAATGGTGATTGGAGACTGCACACGAGAGTGAGGGAATGGGGTGTGTGTGTGTGTGTGTGTGTGTGTGTGTGTGTGTGTGTGTGTGTGTGTGTGCGCGCTTAACGGCCGACATGTTAGAGGTCAAAAGTCAGTATAATTGGGGACAAGTAGTTCATCCCGACAAATGTGCTTACCTTACAGGGGAATTCCACCATTTCTGCACAATTTAAAGTTTGAGATGTGAAGTCATTCAGAGTGGTTTAATGTGAAATGGTTGATTGTAGACAAACCTACTGACAATGATTTCTGTACAGTAGTGGTGATGGGAACAAGGGGGCATATTAATATATTAGTCTTAAGGTCAAGATAAGATTTTGTGCAAGTACATATTACAGAAGGCATTTTGGAATTTAGAAATTATGTCTTATCTTACATCATCTTATTCTTATTTAGCAAATCTTAAACTTCTCAATCAAGGTCGATAATTATGTCTCTTACCAAGCAACAAATCTTGTGCACACAGCTGAAATGTAAAGACAATAAGAATAATGTAAATCGATATAAAACAAAATAAACTGGATGTTTTTAAAGGATTTTACTGGATGTTATCATATTTTATTGTATTGCACTGTGTATTGTAGTTTACTGTATTGTATTGTATTGCATGGCACAGAGTTCTGTGTTCATCTCTGTTCCTTTTTTCTGGGTATCTACAGTGACTTTTGTATCTAGCAGTACCTGAACTCAGGACTGTCATTTTCTCTAACTAGCAAAGATACTTTCTCTAGTAGACAAAGCACTTCTTGTAAGTCACTCTGGATAAGAGCATCTGCTAAATGCTGTAAATGTAAATGTAAAGTTTAAGAACATTATGATTGTGACTTCTTGTTTAACAGGTTATCGCCACTTCCCAGATCCATTTTCCAATTTTTAATGGCTGTAGATGCCCTGCAAGCTGTGTTAAAATTTTGTTCAACTCTGTCTTCTCATTATTAGCCAGTATCACTGGAGTATTTTATTTGGCAAGTTTTCAGCAGCGTTAGCATATATAGGTAATAAGAGGCAATGCGGGAGAATGTGTCTGCAGTGTCTGGAATTTTTAAACTGAAAAAACATCACTCCCACAAACAATAGCACTGCTTTGCAATACAAATGAATGTAACACTCGTCAGTTACAGTCACAATTTCCTAAAAGCAATAACATTTAACTTTTTAATAGAATGACCAACAGTATTCATGGAAGTGGTCAAGACACCATGTTTGGAGTTGGGATAAATTTAATAAACATAGGACCTGTTACTCTGTAATAGCTTCTGTCCTAAATACCATCGTAACTGCAGTCATTTTGACTAAACAAATGAGATGAGATTTCAGAGAGAGTTTCTGTAATTACAGCCCCTGGAGTCTTGATATCTACAACACAAATATAGCCATTTTGTAAACAATCTTATTATTACCAATTATTATTATTAGGCTATATTTTGACAGTGTTGATTGTGATATAATAGTGGTAAGCCTGGAAAAAAATATTATACTTATTTTGCTTTCCACATCCTGCAGTGCATCTCCATTTAGGCCAAATTCTAATCACAAAACCATAAGACAATTTCTAAGGCATCAGGCAGCATATTTGTAACATTTCCATTAAACAGCTTTCTGTGATGTGTCTTTAAAAGGCAGAATAGTCCTCAAATGAATAGTCCTCGGGTGCCTTTTTGCTATGATGACCACTGTCAACAATTCTAACTTGGTTTCTGACTCTTTAGAATGGACATTTCACATCTAACCATGTTGAATGAATTTGTATATGTCTAAATCGTTTGGTTATGTAGAAATTTTGAAAAACTGGTGAAATTCCCCTTTAAAATAATAAAATTCCTAGGATGGCTTTGTGTACATTGTACACCACACACTGTCTTAGACATTTCCATGTAAACAAACACATGGATTCCTCAGTGTTTGGTCAGTCTGACCTCAGACTATTATGATAATGTTATTGCATTTCTGTGTTTGCTTTGTCATTTTGGAAGCGTTTCATTGTTTTAATATTTGACTAATGACATTGCCAGCTGAAGCAGTGGTTTTGGAGTGTGACGAGGAATGGAGAAATCTAAATGAAATTCCACTGGCAAAGGCTATAGAAAGACTAATAGAGTCTAGACTAAATGGCTGAGTAAGTATAAATGCTTTTTTCAAATGGTCTGAACATGATCTCTGTTACATTCATTGCTTAGGAGATAGTAAGGCTGCAAAAAAAAAACTTTTTACGAGTGAATTTCTACGATATGCTGTGCTTTGTATAAAAATACCTTGATGTAACAAGATTGGCCTGTATTGTTTTCAGCAAAGTTATTTTGCATTGGTGCATCACATGAATCACTTGCCCCTGAAACTCATCTGGATCTCATTATCAGGATCATGGCAGGATGCTCACAGCATGCAACTCTTCATAATTTTTTCAACTGCCTAATATATATTTCAGCCCTTTGCAATATCAGTATTGCAAAATACTATATTGCAAAAACTATTAACAAACTAAATATTGTGCAAACCTTGCAAATCATGCAGAGCTGCTTGTTGTTCTTGCTTGTGGACATGAGCTTCAGCTCATTACCTTGATTACCACATCCATCAGGGCTTGAAGGGTAGGAAGAACACTAATCTGGAAAAGACAGTAGGTCCTTGACAGACACAGAAAGTAGGAACGATAGGTAACTTTAAGGAGCTACAGATGCTGAGATACTGTGAGCAACGGATGCAGCAAATTGGGATAAGACTGAAAAAATGCTTAAATGTTCTGTAAAAGAACCATCACTTCAAATGTTCTTAATGGGCAGAGTACATCAACAACTGACCACCAACAAACACCAACAAATCCTAGCATTGTGTGCCATATCTGTTTGTAACTGCTGAGAAACTAATGTTCTCCCCCTTTCACTCTGTTCTAGATTGTTCTCCCTTTGTCACACTCTTCTATACCCTTTTTCCCCCATTCACAGTTCTAGCTTTACATCCCATTTATGCTGTTCTAAAATGTTTTACCTCATTCACAGTGCTCTACACAAAAACTGGTTCCTCAAGGGATTTTTAGTAAAGACAATGGTTCTGTATAGAACCAGAAACACCTAGCGAACTATATGATCAAATGATTCTTCTGATTGATGGGAACTGTGCTGTTCTATGCAGAACGTTTTTGAAAATGATTCTAGGGTTCTTCACACAGAGAACTGTTTATGCACACAAATAGTCCTTTGGGTGTTTATGGTTCTATACAGAACTGTTGTCTTTACTAAAGAACCCTTGAAGTACCATCTTTTTTAAGATGTAAAATATCCTCCT